>NW_019091223.1:0-37489 GCF_002217175.1 Folsomia candida | reverse complement strand
AGAAACTAATGCCAGCTGTTGAGAAACTTTGATGTCAGGCAGTGCCTAAACTGCCCATATCCAAGGGTGGGCAAACTTTCCAGGCGCCCCTAGCCGCTCGCGAATTTTCGTCCGTCCAAACTACAGTCACTTAATATTATAATAGAACATATATGTAGCTACATATATAATTGCCCATACATAGGTCGACGGCTATGTAACTATCGGCGGCGGCTTGAACCAACTTGTGTGCCTGTCCGTGTCTCTGACTAAAGACGTAGAATAGTAACAAGGGAACCGTAGGTACGTCAAACCTCGATTTTCTTCCGAACAGCCTTAATCGACAGATAATTTAGTGAAACTTAAACTTTGTTATAGAATACGAGGTGCAAAATCACGCTTCGCGAAATATTTGGCAAGAGCTAAACTAAAACGTGCATTTTCCAAATGATTTTAACTTAGCCAGCAGACTAAAAGTGGATGAGGAAATGAAGTTTATACGTTGTGTATATCTATAGTCTATAAACTTCATTT
Source organism: Folsomia candida (assembly GCF_002217175.1). NCBI lineage: Eukaryota > Metazoa > Arthropoda > Collembola > Entomobryomorpha > Isotomidae > Folsomia > Folsomia candida. The sequence continues at coordinate 36,976 of NW_019091223.1, read as the reverse complement.
CATCATTCATTAGTCTGCTGGCTATGTTAAAAGAATTGGAAAAATGCCCGTTTTGGTTTTGCTATTGCCAAATATTTCGCGAAAACGTGATTCTGCACCGCATGTTCTAAGACGAAGTTTAAGTTTCACTAAATTACGTATCTTTCGATTAAGGCTATTTGGGAGGAAATCCAGGTGTTACAGTACTTAAGGTTCCCTTGTAAGCTCACGTAGATCAGCGACTAGGAAAAGCATCAAACATGGAAAGCCTTTTTGAAGTGAAAATTATAACATCTCCGATTTTGAGTGGTTTGCACTACTTTTAATATATTCTATTTTTTCTTGCATAAGTCCGTGACAAAACATTAGATAAAATTTCACTTTCATCCTTGTTGTAAAGCTGCAAAATTTTGTGGCACTAACTCTCTAATTAAAAAAGACTTCAACCAGAAAGTTTTAAAGATTGAAAATAATTCCAAAGTTTCAAGTTTCGAGTATAATTATTTAGGCGAAAAGTCGTGATCAAAAAAGTATTTATCAATTTCTTCAAAGGCATAGGTGCAATTAAGGTAACACCAAAATTCTTCTTTTCAAAAATAAAAATGTAAAATCCCTCCGGTCAAAATCGGAGAAACTTTATTCATGTCTACATATTTTGATCGTGTCATACATTACATACGTAAGTAAGAGATTGTCAAATACAAGGTCTATCTATTCTGTACTTTTGTACTGAAAATATTTTTAAAGTTTGAGTTTTATAATTTCAATTAGACCAAAATCAGCCCGACTTAAAATCAGCGCCAAATTTTACTCGGGGGCGACGTTACGAGAATTTTAAGCAGCAGGGTCGGCGCCTAAAATAGTACCGGTGGTGTGTATGTAGTCGACGGGGTCGACCTGCACAAGTTGGCAAACCAATTGCGCAATTTACAAATACTCACAATATTTATATTTATTTAAGTTCGATTATAACTGCGACGTGGGTTCGCTTGCTAAATTTCGAAATTTTGAATAGGTCCTAGTCCTTAAATTGACCAAAAAAAATTCGGCACTCTGAAAGCTATTTGCAAGGCTTCAATTGCGTATAAAAAATATTATACCTGCTCTAAGACGCAACAATTACCAGTTCAAAGGCCACAGTGTATAAAATCTAGAATTAGATTGAAATGGCTATAGGGTTATTAGCGACCATATGGCACTCCTTGCATTGAACTTCTCAACAATGCAGATATAATACCTGGTAACTTCTAAGGAGCTTTTTCGTTCTGGACCGACTTGTAATTTAGAATTAATTTTAACAAATTCTGCGTGGATCCACTTACTTTCCTGTCAAAATTTGTGTTTGTATAATCTGAAATAACTCATTATATCCAGTGCCCTGACCACTTGGCGCCCAGGGCAATTGCCCTGCTTGCCCACCCCAGTTTAGGGCCTGGTGTCAGGTAATTTACATTTGCCGGAATTGTAACTCAAAATCCGTATGCATGAAGTGATCCTCTCAAACTTTTACCCTACGAATTTTAAATTGCTTATTTCCCATTTATGTAGCTGAATTTTTAAATGAGTTTCAGCTAAAATCAGGATTTTGTATTTACTTAATTTGAATTCTAAAGTCAAACTATTAAAATTAAAAATTATAGATTACTAGCCTATAAGCCCGTCTTAAAGACGGTCCACATTAAGTTTTAAATCAAGACAACAAAATCTTTCGATCAAAGCACCACATCCATGCGGCGATGAACTAATTATAACCGAATTATAATTTGAGAGTAAAACAACATCTAAATATGTTAAAACATCGAAAAGCCTGTTCCCTTAAACTTTCCAGTACATTTCTTCATTCAGATTGGTTGCCAGCTAGGACTTTTTTCAACGTTGCCAAGAAATTTTTTAGCGTTGGTAAGGAATTTTTTTAACGTTTCTATTTTTTAACGTTGCTAAGGAAATTTTATTTATGTAGCTAAGAGATCTTTTTGAGGTTGCTGAGAATTTTTTTTATGTTAAAGAATCTTTTTATGTTGCTAGGCAATTGTTTTTGACGTTGCTAAGGGAATTTTTTAACATTGCTAAGGAAATTTTTTGACGTTGATAAGCAATTTTTTAAATTTGCTAAGAATTTGTTTTCTGGTTACCCATAACCGAAATCATAACCGAAATCATAATCAAAATGATAACCGTAATCATAACCGAAATCATAACCGAAATCATACCGAAATCATAACCGAAATGATAACCGAAATGATAACCGTAATCATAACCGAAATCATAACCGAAATCACAACCGAAATCATATCCGTGTTGTGATTGGCGGAGCCAAAAAGCCGGCCACCAATCAGAATGCAGTCAATGTCACGGAAAATTTCACGAGACGGACTTTTCGAAATTATAATATAGGTGTTTGCTCTAAATTCATACAAAAGTAATTACATATATATGAAAAACAAATAAGATCTAGCAGATTAATGCTAGATGTAATAAAATTTATTTGCGTGGAATATTTTTTTTTGTAAAATCTTTAATGCCCAAAAAAGTCCATTATATCTAGTGTAAAGCTAGCGACCTGGCCCGGGCCCCGGGCCTGGTATTTGGTGCCACAATATACCACGGTTGGTACGCTACTGCATATGTATGACGCTTTTAAATAAAATTTATATATCTAAGACTTTATAATAAAATTTTACAAGTCTTAAGGTAATTAAACTATTGAAAATAAAATCTTGAATTAATCCGGAATTTAACAATTTTATACAAAATTTGATACAAAAATATGGACATTCACAAACATGTAGTCATTTACAACAACTTAAGATTTAAATTTGATAAGAACTGAGGGCGACTTTACCATAAAACTTTTTGCAGACCAACTTCCAAAAATGTTTTCCATCTTTTCACGATTCAACTTAATATGCGTAGTTGCCAACTCGCTTGGAATAATGAGACTGAAGATGTGGAAGAAAAGCTGAATTACATAAATACTGTTTTGGGCGTTTTTTTTAATTGGAGTAAAATATGGGGAACGTCCATATATGAAAAAAATGACATCGTTTTAGACCACTGGCCCACCCTGTCTTTATCCTACTCATGGTCAGCTTAACACGAATAACATAGTCGACCTAAAACCACCCAGCCACCTTTTCAACGAAGTAACATATAGACGTTCCCACATATGTATCAACATGTCTTTAAAGTGGAACATACATACTATTGAATTTACATATTTACATACATAAGCAAATGATTTTGTTGGCAGGATAAACAAGTTATATAAAATCAGCATCACAGGTTAAATGAGGGAACGTCCATATATTACGGCACGAAGAAATGTCGATTTCCACAACTTACCATTTCGAGGATGACACGTACTCATGTCTTCGTTATACTAATCATGTAAAGATTAAGAAAATTAACCCCAGAGGCTATCACCCGCCTTTTCCGTGACGCAATATATGAACGTTCCCTACTTATTTCTTAATTTTTTGACCTGGTAAGAATTTAACGATTAGCAGGGGAGCACGAATTCATGTGCATTTTGGCGATGCTAAAGCTGGCGATTAAATTAACTGTTTTAACAAGAACCCGATAAACATGTATGTACATCTACACTTTAAACTTCTGTATTACCATATTCTTGCACCCTTACCTTTTTTTAAATATTTAGGACGTTCTCTTGAGTAGAAGCTCAGTATAAGAGTTTATTTTGTGTCTTACACCCAATATGTAACCGAAGGCTGTAATATTGCGCAGGTGTTGTCGGGTTCATCAGATTTTTTCTAAATAAATCCGTCAAGAACTCGTTTGTAAAAATACGAGATGCGCTATAAACCTTAAACAACTCGTTTAGCCTTAATCAAACTACGGCTTGTGTATGTTTAAATGGCAATACAAATTGTAATTGCAAATCAAAATTCAAATTTACATAAATTTTTTATCTTGATTTATATTCAGCAAATACTTACTAATTTTGAGATAGGTGAGGAATGTACAGGGTGGTTTAAATATCACGCTACAATGGAAAACTTTTCAGTGAGAAAAGTCTCTAAAGCTCCACTAGTTACAAAATTTTGGGTTGTGATTTTTATAATTAGTATTAAAACTGATGCAGCACTGATGACGAAATTCTTAACATGTTGAATTTTAGAGACACAATTTCAGTAGCTGATGGAAATTTACGAATTTTGCACATCGAAAAATTTTCGACTGTATGTAGCGTGACATTTTAACCACCCTGTATGTATTAATATTAATCATCCGTTTGATGCTCCAAATTTTTAAATTCCTGTAAGACTTCAGCTGGATACATATATGTTAGTATAGACAGAAGGGTCAGTATTTGTGCAAAAAACTTTATAAGCTTAAAGTTAAACTAAAAATGCGATAATGTGAAGTGCAATCCTCCAATTTGGTTGAAACTTTAAAATTATGTGCAGACGTCGGATATGAATGACCGATAAAACCTCAAAATATGAATGAAAAATGACCGTAAAAATCTCTAAAATATGACCATAAAAATGACTTTATTTTTTACATTTTTGGCTTAATTTTTTATATTTTTTTCTTGTGATACTCAATTTTTAGCAATAAAACAAGTTCTGGGGTGATGTAATTCATTCCCAATCAATTAAATCACCTTAGGCGAAAATGAATGTAAATTTCTGCAAGTTTCTCACAATCAACCATTGTGAAGAAACTGAATCTTTTGTCATTTTCTGTCGATTTGGTTGCCAAATCTTAGAACTTGGCCAAAAATGATAAAATGAACGAAAAAAGCCCAAAATATGATCCGGAATATGAATATGTCCCAAACCCCGAAAATATGACAAACATGAGAAAATATGCTTTGATCTACGTAACCTACTATTGACCGTAAACATTCTCAGAAAGTTTGGCGACTGTAGGTCAAGAAATGGAAAAAGTCATTTTTCAGTCATATCCGACGTATGATTATGTGGTCCAAGTCAAGACAGACAACGTTTCTTAAGGCAGTTTGCGCGAATTAGTCAAAATATTTGAGGTCCAGGTTGAAAAAAATGGCTATCAAGCCAAGGAAGAAAATCCCACTCCCATTCTCTTGGAAACAAAATGTCACAAATTTTTCAACTTTGACCTAAAATATTTTCAGAAACTTCCTCAAGAAACGTTGTTTGTACCGAGGATGGGCCACATACATAATTTTTAAATTTTAATCAAGCAGGAAAAAAAACTGGTTTTAAACATATTCAACACAAATTGATTAAAAGTTGGGATGCCTTCCTAAAAATTAGAAGAAAAATCAGGTTTTCACAAGATATTTATCCAGAGCTGCGTCAAAACATATGTACAATTTTTCCAATGAATTTATCCATGGTTTTCACTCCGTTGTAAAAATAAGTCCGGCTTTTAATACCTAAATGCCTCGAAGTTAAAACTATTTCCATCATTTGAATCGTGTTGGCTACACTGTTCCCCATTTGACTAATTAAAACTCCAAACCTGCGACTGGGATCATTCACTAACCCCGTTAAGCATTCATTCCAATGAAATCCTGCACAGTAAATAATCAAGAAGAATTTATTTTTGGCGATTACTTCACCGCCAAAGTAATACTTCATTACCGAGTTTGGTAAACGTAATATTGCTAGTTTCCCACGCGTTGATATCCCCTAAATAATATGTAAAACATTCTTACTATGTACATATAGACAATGTACATACATATTTGATAACCGCGTAATCCAACAGCGTGTTTACACTTTTGTAGAATATGTACGTATCTACGTACATATGTACGTTAAAAGTGCTTTTAAAAATTTAGACATCAATACTCACAGGTAATTTAGGGAAATGGATGAACATATTGATTTACTGTCGTCTGTTTATGCTACGTCGACTTACATAGTGGGGAAAGTCACCTTGAATACGAGACATACATATTAATACTTTTTTTACGACGTAGAAAGTTCAGGCGACTTACAGAATCAGCACACAAATTGCAGACAGGATCTGAACGCAAAACATTTAAAGCGGAGAAATAAAATAACTACGCGAGATATTTCACTATCCGGAAACAAACGTAGAGTTTTAATAACTTTAAATAACAAATTGAAAACCACCGCTGGTGAACAGAATTTTAAAAAATCCTGCTAGAAAGCTGTCGTTTGAGAAGATTCATTATATTTAGAGCCCTGGGACGACGTATTTATGTATGCAATTATTGCGTACGCTTAAACAAACAATTCTTAAGAACAAATTTGCTTAACAAATTGAAAATGGTTCTCCATTATTTTGAATATCTTTTAATTCTTTACTTTCCAACTGTGGTCACTAGTTTTGGGTCAGACGTTGCTCCAGTTTTTGAAATCTTACTGAACAACGTGGTCGCCTGTGATGTCCAAATCATTCACGACGTACGGAACAAAAGCATTGATTGGGAGAAGATCAATCTGCCTGTAAAGATCGTAACAGACTTTGAACTTGACGTTAAACAGCCTGTTAGACCGTATCGGATTAACATATTCAAAACACGGGTGGTCACAAGTTGTAAATTTGCTATTTTATTTTCAAACCATTCCCTTGAAATGGGCGGATTTTATGGTTTTGGTAAAAAATTAGATACTTGGATTTACGCGGCAACCTTCTGGCATGTATTTTATTATGAAGGGTGGTGGCAGGCAGATTTACGATGTAAAGATTCCATAATGACAATTGTCACGATAAAACCTAAGTCAGACGGACCTCTACGGATTCATTTTTGGACGGGGAAATATTTTAAAGTTTCCCTTCTTTTTTCCGCAGTTGATAATCAGCTCAAGTTTTGTGTCTGGTTTAAGAATGGCTTACACAGACAGATTCCATCAGTCTACCAAGGCGAACGGCACCGTTGTGACGCCGAAGGACCTGTGATTATACGAGGCCGCAGTATTGTCGATATTACCCTAGATTTTGAACTACTAAAGTCTCTAACATGGTGTTATCATCGACAATTCACAACATACACAACTTATTTGAAGTTTGATATTTATGAACAAAAAGGAAAAAATCCATTTGACGCTAGAATTCACAAGTCACACTTACAAAATATTTTAGGAGTAATTTTCAATGCGGCGAACGAAACGCTTGCGCAGACGTCGTTTTGTCGAGGCTATGATGCCATCTTGTATGATGAGACCAATCGAATTGGATTCCTTGACACGACAACTGTCATAACTATTCATACGCTAGGTTTTGCCTTTATAAGCTGCTATCGGGAGGAGTATCTCACTTTCAAATTTTACATTACGCCCTTCAAGTTGCGGCTATGGGTCTCATTACTTATCTCACTGATCACAATTATTGCAATCACGACAGTCTACCTCTATGCTTTTCGCTTCACTAACGCATCATTACATATTTGGCTGTATGTTCTTGCGAAAACTTTTGAAGAGGGTGGTAATCTACCCGGAAAACTTGAACGGAATAATTTTCTTCGTCTAATTCTGGGTTCATGGTGCTTAATGTCTGTCATCCTTACAAACTGCTACAACGGTATTATGATAACTGAACTTAACGCGCCACTAGACTCATCACACCCCACCTTGTTTGACCACCTATTCTGCGAAAGGATATCAAAGAATGATACATTCAAAATATTCAAGCGGGCCCAATATTACTATAAGAAGAAGCCACCACTATTCGTACAAGGCGAAAAGCTGCCAACATACGGATATGAAAGGATTGGGTGGTATTTGGCAATGCTGTCCTATTTACGAGACAGCACGAAAAAGGATTCCTCCCCTCATAATCCCGAGCATAAACAAATTCAATTTGCTAATCCATTCGCCGAAAGGGAATGTTTTCACCTGCTTTCTCTCCCTAATGGGTATGTGTCAGGTTACGCAAACATCCCTGAATTCTTAGACCACCTATTCCGTTATTTAATATTTCAAGTTCAATATATGGAATATCCTGACACATCTGCGAGTATGAATGATATGCAATTATTAGATTTTTTTGACCCGAGGCACACCCATCACCCTAAAGGGTTTCAATATTTAAATCGAAACCAGACATTTCCCCAAGTTCAAGGTAGTATGGAACGTGAATTGGTGCAGTGCGGGAAGTCCGTATACATTTCAAATTCCGACGTTATTGAGGCAGAATTTAATTTCATTACTAAGCAATATCCCTCTAAGCGATTTTACAAGGGGAAAGACATTTTTGAAGAAGTTACTTATCGCTGGCAAATACTTCTCGAGGGGATGTCCAACGTGCCGAAATACTTCAAATATCTAATTGAGAGTGGAATATATCGAAGACTGCAAATGGAAGAAATATACCAAAAATATTTGCGCCGTGAACGTTTTAAACCACAAACGGATATTGGAGCCGTAAGATTAAATGGGGCACTTTTAACACTATTTCTTCTTTGTGGGGGAACTGTTTTACTAACAAGTCTGGCCGTCGTCCTGGAAATTCGTGACAGACTGATTCCATCATCTCTGAAGTATTTATATTATAAGTATTTGTACTTGTTCTATAGCTATTTAAATTCTAGTATTTTTTGTAAAAGTGAGTAAAGAATACGAAAAAAAGTTCGACGACCTCAAGCCTAGTATTTATATTTGCTTTGGTAGGAATGTACACCCTTTGTACCTTAATCGAGTCAAATTATTTATAAATATAAGGATCTAAAGAGAAGCATCTTTAGACAAGTCTGGACACTTCTTCAATGCTAATAAAACTACGTAAAACCGTATATGAAGTAATAATTCGCTGCAATTTCTTTTCCATCTGCCGTGCGTACAAAATAGTTTGACTTGATAGCTCTCATATTAGGCGGACTTTGGTACGCTAGAATTATTTGACGATTATTTAATTTCCGTCCATCTTCCAAAGTTAGTATGATGCACAGAAGTGTGGTAAATAGCTTCATAAATTGAAATATCGCCAAACTTATTCTTATTTGGGTATATGAAAAATCATGCTCTAGTGGAAATTACTGCTACATGATCAAAGTACAGCGTATGCATAGGGTGCACTAGTTGGAATGTTATTTAAATATTTAGGTCGCGTTAGTGAAAATTGCGGAGAAAGTTGGTAAACTGATTGTTACAGAGGGAAAGAAATCTTTAGGGTCGAATTCGCGTAAAATAGATTATTCATTATGAACATATTATATTTATGTACTTCACCAGGGTCATTTTTCTGCACAGAATCATTCATCCATCACTTTGTCTGTAAAATTTGCAAATCCCCCGTCAACTGTGGCGCTAAATAGGCTATCATGTGTATGTATTCATGGTGACGAAATCACGTCAAATTTTTGTGGCTAGCAGAAAACCTACAACGAATAATAATAATTTTATGTCGCTGTGCTCCTTCTGTTATTTCTAAATAATGAATTAATTAAATAATAACGTTAATGATTATTGTTTGAAATATATAATGATACACTACATTACACCTTTGTGTCTCTGGCTACGAGCTTATAAGCCCAATAAGCAATTAAATCATATATTTAGATAGTTCTTCAAGAAAATCTTTTTATTGACGAATACAATTTTTTACATAAAGTTAAAATCCACAAACTGGAAGATATCAAACCATTACTCCTACAGAGTGATTATTTCTTTTGTAGTTTCCCCCATCGGTTTATTTCAGCATTCGTAAATACCTCGACAGAATTATTTGCATCTTTCGGCTTGGTGAAGCAATTCTGTACCAAAAACTGGCCAACGGTTTCCCCTTCCACCGACCACCACCGAAATCTGTCCAGGAGACGCATAACGGACACCCCCCTGGGTCCAACCATCCCCCCACTGTTGAATTCCGTCAGAATAGTGGCCGGTTTATAGATGGATATCCGAGGGTAACTTATTTTGCCAAGGAGGGCATCCGTTTCACCGCCGAAACGGCCAAACTGAAATTATTAAAAATATTAAACGATTAATAACTTTAGGTACAGAAAGGCCACAGATTCCTGTACAGCATGTGATGTTATATCGTTTGAGAAGAAAAGTACCCTAATCTACGTTTGTCACTGCAAACAAAATTTTTAAAACTGTTACTGTTCAGCTCATATTAACAGTCTCAATTCCTTGGAAAATTTTCTGAGAGGTTATTTTGTTTTAATATAAAACAGTCTGCCAGGACATCTCTCATTCTTTTCAGACTATTAATATCGGCTGAACAGTAGTGTGTTTAATTACAATTCAATTCCTTGGTCAATTATAATCACAAAATCACCGTTCATTTTTTTAATGAACTGTAATTCGTAATATTAACTGAAAACTGTGTAATTTTACAAACTCAGAGCGAGAGTTTAATATTTAATTTGCGCCCAAAATATCAAGCCGATCGATGCGTTTTACGAAAGTTATCAGCGAGAAAGACAAAAAAGTTTGATTGGATAGGACTAAAAACTGTAAACTTAAATGCAATGGGCGTACTCACGTTAACCGTCGGATATCTTGCAAATTGAGCATAATTTCATAACAACGCAACTTTGCCCAAAAATTTGCTGGAAAACCATTACATTTTTTTCAAATTTATCCAGCAGTTGGGGGTGCTTTTATTTCGCAAAATTATTTCACAAGCTCAGCCTCACCATCGGTAGCAAGCGAAATTATAGAGTTCCATGGGAACATTTTAGAAAATATGTAGGTGTTTTTAGTGGACTTGGAGATTCAGAAGATTTGCAGAAATATTTTGATTTTCGCAAGTTTCCTCAATGAGTTGTGATGCGAAATAACACGTTGACGTGAGTACGCCCAATGCAAAAATAAAAATGTCCATGATTTCATACCTTCCACCACGAATTTTCATTCACCAAGGCGCCACTCATTCTATGGAAATGGCGACAACCGCCGTCCCTCGCTAATTTCGCGATGGCCAGGAGCCACCCCCTCGTCGTCCGTTGAAACGTTTCTTCATCCGTTTTCAGTGGATTCACTCCCAACGCATAAATCCCGACATCAAAACCTTTCAATTTCTCCGCGAAATATTCCGAATCTTCCGTCAGTTTGTCAAAGTCTACGACATCCTGGGTGAATTTCGTAAAATCGGCGGAGGCAGCTGTAGATTTTTTGTCTTTTTCCTCCAAATCTACTGTTCTACGGCCGAATAAGGTGACCTTTTTAAATCGTGGTTCCACTGCGAGAGCATTCACGATGCAACGTCCCACTCCTCCCGTGTATCCGAAAACGAAGGCGGATAAGTTATTATCAGAGTTAGCGTCCATTCTAAAGAATACAAATTTTGATCAAATTAAATTTTCAATTATTTTCTAAACTTTATTAGCACACTCTAAATAAAAATAAGTAAGTCAAATTTCCTCAAGGTTGAGTAAAATAAAAAATGACACGACCAAGAGGTTTTAAAGTTTATTCAACCGATGTACAAAATTTTTTCAAAGTTCGGTAAAATTTGTCCACCTTTGGACAAATTTTGCACGACGTTGGATAATACTTACGTTTTGGTTGTGTCCTCTTTTTCACTCAACCTTGAGGAAATTTTATGCAGAGCTCAAAAATTCTTCTAAAATTAAATTGTTAACTATTTTCTACACTGTAGGATTTCCAGAGCAGTGCATAAACAAGAGGACAAAAGGACAAAGTAGTGATAAATTACTTACATGGGCAACACAGATGACTTTTTATCTTATGCCAAGGTTAACGAGACAAAAAGGACGCAAAAAAGAAACAATATTATGCGTATGTAGATGATGTTGTACTGGACTGTGTTTAGGGTGAGCACGCCACTACATACAAACATACATCTGTATGCACATATTCTTATCTGGAGAGGTCTCATCATAAACCTTGTATGAAAGTATTATAAGTTGTATGCACCATGTGTTGCACAGCAAGTGCTGTTTTTTGCTTAATTATGCTCAATAATGTGCTGCATCACTTGTATACATACATGCTCTTCTGCCTACAGGTTTCGTTAATTATTGAGAAGTTGGACTGGTTGGGATGAAACTTGTTTAAATTCAGTTTATGCTTTGTTCCATGTTGGGGGACGTTCATGAAGTATGTAGCGCGGGAGTCGGAAAGTGTTTACCCGCTTAACGACGATATGCACTTATTTATGCGGGTATTTTATTTTCGGTTGACGACGAAATAATACAAAAATACGTAAATGTACTGCCCTAAAATAACCTGACACCAAAATTCCTAAAAAAAGAGAGAATAATTCTTTGGTATTTTATGGAAAGTTGGATAGTAGAAGGTAGATTTTTTTGTATTTTTCATCAGAAATTTTGAAATTTAGCCTATACCGACCAATGTTAAAAAGTGGATTTTTCGTGTTTTTCGTAAGAAAAAATTACAAAATTGGAAACTGGTTTAAAGTCTTAATTGGTTGATATCAGGTGTATGTATGTAATTATCAAGTCAACATCGTACTCAGGGAAAATTGTATTAAAAAAATTAGCAGTACGAAAGAGGTTGAAGGATTAAGTAAGCATAGAAAGAACTGAAAATGCATGTCTTTTACTTGTAAAACTCATACAAACATTGTATTTGTGTAGATCAATTTTAGTCATTAAACAAAAACATAAGCATATCCGTAGTTTATAATTTTTCATAACTTTAGCGCAAAGGACAAATTTTAAACTGTCTAGTCAAACCCTAGGGTTTTCAAGTCTTCCAAATTCTCGAATTTGAGTGGGAATTGAAAAATTCAAAAACATTATCCTGCACAATGACTTCCTTGAAGTTTGAAGGAGCTTGTTATTTTTAGATGACTTTATCCAGCCAGACAATATGTGTGTTCTCACACTTTTAGAAAACTGGTATTAAATAAGTCATTACTGACCGGAGTACATATGTATGTGACTCTACCGGCACGGTAATAAAGGGAATTATCGTTCAGTAATGTTACCGTAAAATTTACCATGCATGAACAATTCACTGCCAATCCGGCAGGAAGTTATTACCAAATTATTACCAGCACGGGGTATCTAAATATGTGACTCTACCACATTTTAAATAGTGTACACTTTAAATAATTTGAAGATAAATCGTCACCCGACGAAGGTACTATGTTTCTCTATTTTTGGGTAACGATTACGGAGACGTTTTACCACCAAGGGGAAATAAGTCAAAAACTCGTGTGCCAAACACACGTGACGTCGTAATTTAAAACAGCCGATTTTTATACAAGAAAGTATTGCATTTTTTAAACGGGGACGTCACACGTGTTTGGTATACGAGTTTTTGACTTATCTCCTTTTGGTGGTAAAATGTCTCCGTAATCGTTACCCAAAAATAGAGCAGTATAGTACCTCCGTCGGGCGACGATTTGTCGCGAAATTATATACGTTGCATGCATGCATACGGGAGCAAGCAATACTAGATTTAAAAGTATATATTATTTAAGTCCAAAATGAGCAGAAGGTATGTATCCATGTATGTATTATTAGAGTCCAAATCAATAAATATGTATAATGCTGGTCTTACATGATTTATGGATTTCTAAAAGTCGCAATTTCTTCAGGTGTATGCATTTGAATATTCCAAACAAAACTCACGATCCAGTTTCATCGTTTCAACACGATAATCTTGCAATACCCATGAAAGTTATGTTCACGCATATTTCACCGGTTAGATACGTTCATACGAAGAAAATTTTTTCGTATGCTTTTTGATTACCTGTGCAACGCCCGTTAGGACAAATCCAAATAAATTAGGGGCCGTGCGTAAGATATGTGATCTATTTCGGGAAATTTTCACCGTTACCGCCATGGTGCTACAAATACTCCCCATGCTATAATTAACATGGGCAGGATAGGTTGCCGTTGACCTCTACCCCCTTCAAATAATTCACAAGCTTTCTGCACGGTCCCTTACCATAAACTTTACCATTATTTTCGGAGAATAATATATATGTACAAATACAGTAGAAATCCTTTTTATTATGTAGTATGTATGTGGCTTAAAGCTACTTTATGTGAAGGCTTTGTCCGTCTGTGTGTACGGCATTGGGGTAATGCGAGAACTCATAGATATTATAGAGCAGCATCGTGCATATGATGCCTACCTCAGGGGTGGATTTTATAAACTTTTAGGGTAAATCAGACCACCCATCTTACACTCGGGGGGTGTTGTCTGGGGAAATATGAGATTTTTCTTGAAATAATGTTCCACAGTGTTGTGGACGTATTTGTGGTGAAGGTAGACGTGAGACATTACGAAATCTATGATTGGGGTGACATGAAATTTTCGTGGACCTTGAATATAGCTTGGATAACACTTCGATATGAAGCTACCGATAGTTTTTATATGCGTTTGGCACGATTTATTTTAGGCGATTTTATAGTGACGATAAATCCTGGGAGTTTATTGCTCTCAATTTTATACTGCCATAATTCAATAAGGGAAGTATACTGGTCGAAATCCTCTTCAAAATAGAGTTACCGTCTTGAAAACTAACAAGGGAACCTTCCGAGGTGCCGGTCGTGTCCAGGGTACCCACCATGTTTTTTAGAATCTACTAGGACCCTAGATGAAGGATCCATTCTTATATTTGGCGCCGAGCCGTGGCGCCAAACTTAAGAATTTGAATTTTCGACCAACTTTAAACCCCCATAATTTTTGCAGTTTCCGTAGGATATTCAAAATTCTATACTTATAATGAACACAAAAGTCGAAATTTTAAGAAAAAAATAAAAAACAAAAATTTCTATATTTTTGACTAATTTTTACGATTTTTTCGACGAGCCTCCATTTCTAAGAAAATTGCTAAATTTTGCAAAAACGTCAAACTGACAATTTTTTGAAAAATTTTGTGACACATGAAAGTTGAACCATTTGTCATGGTTTTGATCAAAAATTTTAAAAATCCGTCCAAGATTTCAAAAGTTATGGCGGTTTTAAAAATAAAAGGAGTCAATTTTGGCGAATGTGGCGCCACTGCACGGCGCCAAATATAAGTTTAGCACGGAAATAAGAATGGATCCTTCATCTAGGGTCCTAGTGGATTCTAAAAAACATGGTGGGTGCCCTGGACACGACCGGCACCTCGGATGTTTCCCTTTTAAGTATGCTTTGCATTCTAAATTAAGCAAACAACATAAAATAATGTGTATTGACAAAAATTAGCGTTTACTTTGGATTAGTCCGGATTACTTAGGACAGATTTAAACTGTATGTTAACTAAGCAAAAGCACATCATTTTTAAGGGTGTCCTTCGATAATAAAGAACTTCGTATTAGTGACTCTTACATGAGCATAAGTCTAAAAATGGGATAGTTGCTCAAGCATTAGCCACGTCCGCCTGGACAGAATTCTTTTCCCCGTCCGACTTAATTTATTGACTTTATCAAATTTCTATTTTAGTATATGTCCATAATTATGGCTACGTCGGGAATGTGGAAACTTATCCACCTGTTTGGCCGGCTGTTTGGCGATAAGTTATATGTATTCCCTTACAAGATATCCACTTCTAACAAACAAATGCTCCTAGTTCGAAATATGTCAAGGAGCCGTCGTTGTTTCCACGTTTTTGGAATTACCTGCGTCGTCTGTCATACCCTGTTTTGTTTCGCTTGTTTATGTCAACCCTTCTTCTCTAAGAAACATCAAAAAGGTTCCATTCCTGACTTAGAAGAATCTGACGCCGTTAAAGTCGTTCGAGTCTACGTACAAATTCTATCAGCATTATTTCCACCCTCCTTCTTTGGAATGAATTATGTCATAACGTTCATGCAAGTAATTCCGGAAATCATTTTATGCAAGATCGCGGGTTTCCAGAAAGAAACACAAGGTAACGTTGACAACGGCAAAATTGTGATTTTCTGAACTTATTAGCTGAATTAGTAGAAAATTGAGAATTCATGTGCCTTATAAAGTATAACAATATTTTAAGATACAGTTATTTTTTCTATAATGTACCTCATATAAAATTTCAGAGCTCACAGCGACGAAAACCATCCATTCCTATTTTATCGTCGAACTTGGCATGAGGCTAATGATCTGGGTCACCTTCATGCTGCCCTTACCTGTAGCAATCATCGCCGTATACGTGCAAATTGACCCTCTCCACGTCCTAATGGGAGGCAGCAGCAATGGGAACAAGATTATAATAACTTTAACTCGAAGCATAATAACGCTCATTGTCGTTTACGAAAGTGTGACAGCAGTGACTGCTTACTTCATCATCGGTCTGATGATGATCTGTTCAATGACTGATATTTTACAGGATCTGAGGGAATCTAATCATACCCATAATTTGGTCCGAAGACTCCAGGAAATAAACCTGTACAAAAAAATGTTTCTATGGAATAAGTACACGAACCAGAATTTCTGTTCGTTCTCTGTCCCGCCATTAATCTTTTTTGGAATCTCTGTCGTTGTTCTGACATACTATGGAACGATTAGAATATGGGGAAAGGTTGGTTTCTTTCTTTACATGGTTCTGCCCTCAATTAGCGTGCTTTCTACATTCTTCGTTATAATGATGATCCCTCATGCCGCAATGGTTTTTGAGTTTGCGGAAAAGTTCATTGCGTGCAGATTGAACGGGGCAAATGTATCGAAATTTGAGAGAAAAACGTGGAAGTCAATGAGACCTGTGGGCATCCAGGTGGGTGTGTTCGGTAGTGTGAAGAAGTCTTTGAAAATGTTAGCCTTTAAATACATTGCTGAAAGTACGATAAATTTATTGCTCGCTTTTTAAA
Organism: Folsomia candida; assembly: GCF_002217175.1. Taxonomy (NCBI): domain Eukaryota; kingdom Metazoa; phylum Arthropoda; class Collembola; order Entomobryomorpha; family Isotomidae; genus Folsomia; species Folsomia candida. Next base: position 20,361 of record NW_019091223.1, on the reverse strand, counting down.
GAATTTATTTACACTCTGTCAAAGAATCGTGAAGAATTGGAATGATTGAATTTTGGAAATTTGATGTGGGTGCGATCACGATTATGGATGTCATGTCTCAGCGATCAATAAAAATGAGGCGTCCTAACCGTTAATTTGTGTTGCTAAGTTCACTAATTGCATAATTGTTAAAATAATTACATAAATTTGTTATCCATTATTCTTGGACTTGGGTTTTTATTGTGGAATGAAGTTTTAAGGATTTGCTACCTTAGAAGGATATGTGCAATAAATTGTAGATTGATCACTACTGAAATTGGCAACGTAAATTATCTAATTACTCATTGTGTTTTATTCCGAACAATAACAGGATACGTACGTATGTGCGTAAACACTTAATCAAAATTAGATGAAATGACAGAAAATGCTTATTCCACGATTTGGAATGCGAAACACCCCGTCATCCGTAGTTTTATGAAGCTAATGTGAAACATAAGGAAGTACAAAAGGCGATTAAAGATGGTTTGCACAAATTCATAATTTAATTATGCGATGGCTTTTGACTGGAGAGATTTCTAACTTTCTTTATGTGAAAGCCTATATCTCGAACTATAGGTAAACATATTTGGCTACCGGTGTTGTGCACTCTGGGGCATGAGGCAAGGTCGAATTAGCAGAAGTGTCCTTTTTTAGTTTTCCAAACCAGTGTTATTATAAAATGGCGTCGAACAAAAGATTGTTTTCTGAGGTCCTAGTGCAGAAATCGTCTTTGAGACTATGATCAATGGACTTAGCATGCTTTTCACTGTATAAAACAATTTTTGTCTCGTCCTTATCTTTTAAGTCCGTTTTGTAGTCTAATTGTAAACTTGTCCTAATGGAATGCACGCAACTCGTCCACTTTTAAGGCCCCCACATTTTACGACTTTCATACCAAAAATCCCAAACGTTGTTTTTGTCCAAGGTACAAACAGTATGTTACACTTTATGTACTTTTGACAAAATTTTGATAAGTGGTTTAACCCCTTGAAATCAGTTCTTATCAAATTCCATCAGTTTTGTAAAAAAGTTCTCCTCGAATACGATGTCGAACTTCAAAATTTTTTTTACTTACCAAAACGAAGTAATTTTATTATTTTGTCACTTGTGCCTTGTAGGTAAAATAGGTCTTCGGCAGGTGACGCAAAAAAGTTACCAAAATTTATTTTCAAACAAATTGATCTATTAATTTTCCAAAATTAGTTAACAGTTTGTTACGATTTAGCGTCAGCTGATTGGATCGGGTCCTTCTTCAAAACCGTTAACCCAAAATCTTGACTGTTTTATTTAATATCACTTAGGACACTTCCAGCTTTACCCTCAATCTTCATTTGACCCAGGGGGTCCGCTTTAAAGGTCAGTAGGTCAATTTTCCCGTGCAAGCTCGGATTGATCGCTTTGTGGGGCAAAATATCAGCGATGTTGGAGGGCCCACATTATTAGATTCATTACGAATTATTTCATTATTAGGTACAATAATTATAATAATAACAATTTTCACCTCTGACCCTTTTGGTTATCATGCCACATGAATAATTAAGTTTGGAAAGTGTGTTTTTGGTACCTTCCAACTCTGGGGGCACTGGAAGGGACATTTGTAAAGATATCGCTTCGAAATTTTAGAGATATCTTTTTGGGAGTATTATCTTGCTTGTCTATCAAAATCAGCTGAAAATTCGAATCTGCGCCAGAGATATTCAAGCGTGAAGTCGTGAAAACCATGTCCGATCGCCTTTTGTACATAGCGAAACATGCTCAATAAAAACCAATATTATTATATACTAATGCATCTAAATGTTAATAAAAAAATTGAAATTATAAAGTCGAAGTACAAGAGAATGAAAGCCGAGTAGTACTAATGACCAAGGCCGTTGTCGTACTAAGCTATGCCCAAGGCACAGTAGCGTACCAACCGTGGTATATTGTGGTACCAAATACCAGGCCCGGGGCCCGGGCCAGGTCGCTAGCTTTACACTAGATATAATGGACTTTTTTGGGCATTAAAGATTTTACAAAAAAAAATATTCCACGCAAATAAATTTTATTACATCTAGCATTAATCTGCTAGATCTTATTTGTTTTTCATATATATGTAATTACTTTTGTATGAATTTAGAGCAAACACCTATATTATAATTTCGAAAAGTCCGTCTCGTGAAATTTTCCGTGACATTGACTGCATTCTGATTGGTGGCCGGCTTTTTGGCTCCGCCAATCACAACACGGATATGATTTCGGTTGTGATTTCGGTTATGATTTCGGTTATGATTACGGTTATCATTTCGGTTATCATTTCGGTTATGATTTCGGTATGATTTCGGTATGATTTCGGTTATGATTTCGGTTATGATTACGGTTATCATTTCGGTTATGATCGGTTATGATTTCGGTTATGATTTCGGTTATGATTTCGGTTATGATTTCGGTTATGGGTAACCAGAAAACAAATTCTTAGCAAATTTAAAAAATTGCTTATCAACGTCAAAAAATTTCCTTAGCAATGTTAAAAAATTCCCTTAGCAACGTCAAAAACAATTGCCTAGCAACATAAAAAGATTCTTTAACATAAAAAAAATTCTCAGCAACCTCAAAAAGATCTCTTAGCTACATAAATAAAATTTCCTTAGCAACGTTAAAAAATAGAAACGTTAAAAAAATTCCTTACCAACGCTAAAAAATTTCTTGGCAACGTTGAAAAAAGTCCTAGCTGGCAACCAATCTGAATGAAGAAATGTACTGGAAAGTTTAAGGGAACAGGCTTTTCGATGTTTTAACATATTTAGATGTTGTTTTACTCTCAAATTATAATTCGGTTATAATTAGTTCATCGCCGCATGGATGTGGTGCTTTGATCGAAAGATTTTGTTGTCTTGATTTAAAACTTAATGTGGACCGTCTTTAAGACGGGCTTATAGGCTAGTAATCTATAATTTTTAATTTTAATAGTTTGACTTTAGAATTCAAATTAAGTAAATACAAAATCCTGATTTTAGCTGAAACTCATTTAAAAATTCAGCTACATAAATGGGAAATAAGCAATTTAAAATTCGTAGGGTAAAAGTTTGAGAGGATCACTTCATGCATACGGATTTTGAGTTACAATTCCGGCAAATGTAAATTACCTGACACCAGGCCCTAAACTGGGGTGGGCAAGCAGGGCAATTGCCCTGGGCGCCAAGTGGTCAGGGCACTGGATATAATGAGTTATTTCAGATTATACAAACACAAATTTTGACAGGAAAGTAAGTGGATCCACGCAGAATTTGTTAAAATTAATTCTAAATTACAAGTCGGTCCAGAACGAAAAAGCTCCTTAGAAGTTACCAGGTATTATATCTGCATTGTTGAGAAGTTCAATGCAAGGAGTGCCATATGGTCGCTAATAACCCTATAGCCATTTCAATCTAATTCTAGATTTTATACACTGTGGCCTTTGAACTGGTAATTGTTGCGTCTTAGAGCAGGTATAATATTTTTTATACGCAATTGAAGCCTTGCAAATAGCTTTCAGAGTGCCGAATTTTTTTTGGTCAATTTAAGGACTAGGACCTATTCAAAATTTCGAAATTTAGCAAGCGAACCCACGTCGCAGTTATAATCGAACTTAAATAAATATAAATATTGTGAGTATTTGTAAATTGCGCAATTGGTTTGCCAACTTGTGCAGGTCGACCCCGTCGACTACATACACACCACCGGTACTATTTTAGGCGCCGACCCTGCTGCTTAAAATTCTCGTAACGTCGCCCCCGAGTAAAATTTGGCGCTGATTTTAAGTCGGGCTGATTTTGGTCTAATTGAAATTATAAAACTCAAACTTTAAAAATATTTTCAGTACAAAAGTACAGAATAGACCTTGTATTTGACAATCTCTTACTTACGTATGTAATGTATGACACGATCAAAATATGTAGACATGAATAAAGTTTCTCCGATTTTGACCGGAGGGATTTTACATTTTTATTTTTGAAAAGAAGAATTTTGGTGTTACCTTAATTGCACCTATGCCTTTGAAGAAATTGATAAATACTTTTTTGATCACGACTTTTCGCCTAAATAATTATACTCGAAACTTGAAACTTTGGAATTATTTTCAATCTTTAAAACTTTCTGGTTGAAGTCTTTTTTAATTAGAGAGTTAGTGCCACAAAATTTTGCAGCTTTACAACAAGGATGAAAGTGAAATTTTATCTAATGTTTTGTCACGGACTTATGCAAGAAAAAATAGAATATATTAAAAGTAGTGCAAACCACTCAAAATCGGAGATGTTATAATTTTCACTTCAAAAAGGCTTTCCATGTTTGATGCTTTTCCTAGTCGCTGATCTACGTGAGCTTACAAGGGAACCTTAAGTACTGTAACACCTGGATTTCCTCCCAAATAGCCTTAATCGAAAGATACGTAATTTAGTGAAACTTAAACTTCGTCTTAGAACATGCGGTGCAGAATCACGTTTTCGCGAAATATTTGGCAATAGCAAAACCAAAACGGGCATTTTTCCAATTCTTTTAACATAGCCAGCAGACTAATGAATGATGAAATGAAGTTTATAGACTATAGATATACACAACGTATAAACTTCATTTCCTCATCCACTTTTAGTCTGCTGGCTAAGTTAAAATCATTTGGAAAATGCACGTTTTAGTTTAGCTCTTGCCAAATATTTCGCGAAGCGTGATTTTGCACCTCGTATTCTATAACAAAGTTTAAGTTTCACTAAATTATCTGTCGATTAAGGCTGTTCGGAAGAAAATCGAGGTTTGACGTACCTACGGTTCCCTTGTTACTATTCTACGTCTTTAGTCAGAGACACGGACAGGCACACAAGTTGGTTCAAGCCGCCGCCGATAGTTACATAGCCGTCGACCTATGTATGGGCAATTATATATGTAGCTACATATATGTTCTATTATAATATTAAGTGACTGTAGTTTGGACGGACGAAAATTCGCGAGCGGCTAGGGGCGCCTGGAAAGTTTGCCCACCCTTGGATATGGGCAGTTTAGGCACTGCCTGACATCAAAGTTTCTCAACAGCTGGCATATTTCTATTATACTTATTTTGTGGGATTATGGGGAATTTTGTGTATGTAAAGAGTTGGTACATTCTTAATTTCTTTGGACCGAAAATATACAAAAATTCAACGTGAAAGAAGCAAAGGTGCTTTTTGACAACTTCAAATATGCCTTGCTACGGGGCAAATTTACCTTAACCCAGGGACAAACTTATTTAGATACACACTGAGGACCCTTAACTGACGCCAAATGTCCCGCTCGGATTTTAACGAAACCACGATAATTATGTGACCTTAGAGAAATAATTCGGGACGTGTTTCAGGATTTTTCATAAAAATGAAATTATGACAGAATCCGTGAGCGAGAATTGCCATTTTTACGGTGAAGTTTTTATAACGAGGGAGAAAAATGCAGATTCTCGCATAGGAATTCCATCATAACTTCCTTTAAGCTTAAAATACGTGGGCATGAAGTGGCTTCCTCAAATTTTGACCCGACCAATTTTTCACACACCGAAATAACCCGACCCGTAATTTTTGTTTTCCTGAACTTTCCAAATCAAGATTTTTCAAAAAGCTGTTGATTTTCTAATTTTAACGCTATTTCAAAAATGAAAGAACATCTCAAAAATTACTTCCATAAATTATAAAAACTGGTTTTCCAAAAACTTTAACGTTCGAAATTTTATACTATTTCAGAATTTTGAAAAAATGTACAGGTCAGAAAATTCGAAAAATTAGGTTTTTGAAATGTGGAAGTCTCTTAAACTCAATGTAATTCCGTGCAAAAATGTTCTTTCATTTTTTAAATAAGATTAAAATTTATCACTTTGAAAAATCAAAATATGGCTGAAAATGTATTCTAAAATTTCCTCGCAGACGGAAACGGGCTATGCAGCAAAATATGTGCAAAAATAAAAGTCCGCTTATTTCCTGGTGTGAGCAATTTAAAATTTGTCGGTCAAAGTTTCGCAATTTATTTCTGCTTCATCAGGCGTGTTTTGTTTTACAATTATTTCTCTTGTAGTTTTTAGTTAAACAGTGAGTGTGGTTAATGTGATGAATGGATTTACAATGAGTTTGGCTTACAATTGCAGAAGGTTTCTAATCTATTGGTTTTCTTATAAGAAATAATACAGTGTCCTGATTCTATAAGTGTTATGATACAGGAGTCCAAATTTCAGTTAATTTTGTGCGAAATGGAACCGACCATCTGCAGGATTAATTCGCTGCTCCGATTTACCATAAATTTTTGTATTATCCAACAGGTGGCTACAATACTGTTATCAATACTGTTATCAACCTCACTCGTTTCCTCTGTCCCAATAATACCCGCCTCGAACCTGGCCACGGTTCTATCCAAATCTATCAACTACCACCGAAATTTGAACGGCTTTCGGGCTCTGGAAAATTTAGAGTTACGGAGGACGACAAGTCGACGACGCCCTCGTCAAAGCAACTACCCTCTCATGATTTATAAAGGATGGTACGACCTGATTTATTGAGATTTTATCGCAGGCTTACTCCTCCCCATCTCAACTATTTTATGGGGACACACCCATCTCCTCCCGCCCCGGGGCCCAACAAGGAGATCCGATAGGTCTCGCACTTTTCGCCCTGGTCGTCCAGCCCATCATCCTTGCTATCGAAACTGAGCTGAATCTGTGGTACTTGGATGATGCCACTCTAGCGGACACTCCAGAAAAAGTTCTCGAGGCATTGGATACAATTGTTCGCATGGGAGCGGACGTCGGGCTTCTTCTCAATACCGCCAAATGTGAAGTAGGTGTGCTTGGAGCGGACGACCATTCCCGCTCTAAAATTTTGGAGCGGTTCCGACAGGTGGCGCCAGGGATACAGGAGATATCCCCCGCAACCGCCGTCCTGCTTGGCGCCCCGCTTACTGACGAGGCCATCGAGTCGGTGGTGGGGACAAAGACCGACCAACTTGCCAAACTGGGCGCCCGACTCCTTGAACTCTCCTCCCACTCTGCGTTTTTCCTCCTTCGGGGGTCCATCTCTACACCCCGCCTTATTTATTTTTTGCGGTGTGCCCCGACTTGGCGGAGATTCGACGCCCTCACCCTGTATGACGCCAAGCTCAAGGAGTCAATGGAGGGGATCCTCAACTGCTCACTTTCCCCGCAATCTTGGCTTCAGTCCTCCCTTCCCGTCGGCGATGGCGGCTTGGGGGTTAGGCACGCTGTAGACGTGGCGATTCCGTGTTTTCTCGCGTCCGCTTACAGTGTCCTCCCCCTTGTAGAACGCCTACTCCCGCCATACCTCCATGGCACCGACACCGCATTGCAAGAAGGAGAAGAGCGATGGAATCCAATGGGACCCGCAGAATTTCCCCCGCCGGAAGTTAGAGGTTTTCAGGCCTCGTGGGAGGTGCCTCAGCAAGAGGCCGCTATCAACCACCTCAGAAATAGAGCATCTACTCCAGAGGATAAAGCTCGTCTCCTTGCCATGGGACAACCGCATGTGGGGGCGTGGCTCAATGCCGTACCTTCGCCACAACTTGGGACGCTACTCCCAAATGAGACGTTTCGCATCGCTTGTGCCCTCCGTCTTGGATGCGACGTCTGCCACTCCCATAAATGTCCATGCGGAGCTATGGTCACATCAAAAGGCTACCATGGCCTGAGCTGCAAAAGTAGTGCGGGGCGTCATTCCCGCCATGCCGCAGCAAATGACGTGATTTGGAGAGCTCTTCGTTCCGCCGGAGCCCCCACCATTAAAGAGCCAGCCGGTTGTTCCCGGCCAGACGGGAAGCGCCCTGACGGACTGACATTGGTTCCATGGGCAAGAGGGCGGCCCCTGGTATGGGACTTTACGTGTGTCGACACTTTTGCACCGTCTTACCTCCCCCAAACCTGTGTTCATCCTGGTGCGGCAGCCGAGAGGGCGGAGGACAGGAAGACAAAAAGGTACGAGCTTCGAGGACCTTCTGGACAGATTCCTCTTTGTTCCCGTAGCCGTTGAAACAACTGGAGTATGGGGCAAGGAGGGCCTGTCCCTTATCAAAGAAATAGGGACAAGGATCACAGCCCTCACGGACGAGAAGAGGGCAACGAATTTTCTCATCCAAAGAATTAGTATTGCAGTTCAACGCGGAAATGTGGCCGCGATTTTAGGATCTCTGCCAGCAGGACGAGAGCTGGATGAGGTTTTTTATCTTTAGGACGACAACAATTAGAGGAATTTTTTTTAAATATTCAGATAGGGAAATTTATGTACGGCGCTGGTCGTTTAGCTTTTTCGAAATAAATGTATGTAAAATGAACATGGAAAGAACAATAATAAATTACTTTTCTAAAACATTTGTACCACGATAAGTTTATCTCTTTATCTCTAAATATATACAAAGTAAAATAACTATGTAAATCTCTAGACAAATTAAAATTTTGATTACAAATTTATTGAGGATTCCCCGGGTAGTGGTAATACCCGGTTCTCAGCTGCTAGGAGCCCGGCCTGAAATGTTCGCTATTTTCCCTACCGGTTTTTAGATTTTAATAATAACTCGAATTTTGCTTTTAAAATTTGCAAAAATTTCAAGTTAAAAAATTCCAAAGTTGATTTTACATACATATTTAGAGAAAAGCATTATCTGACATAATTTCAAAATTGGCAATTGGATAATTTCCACCCTTAGATTTGGCAAATTTGTACCAATTCATTTCACATATCTATTTGCTTTTACGTCAAGTAAAAAAATGAAATCCCTACGACTGGAAACCTTTTCTACGTTATTTGTTAAACTTCAAATAAGATAATTTAAAATAATATTTAAGTTACTCGGCTGGATGAACCGGGTATTTCAGGGTAGCTTTCCGGGTCCGGAGTTCCGAATAGAGGCTGAGCACTCGGGAGATCCCTAAAATTTGTTTATTTGCACACCACACGTGTACAAGTTTTCATCCTGATTTGTTGTTCAGTTTCCCGCCAGGACAGATGGGATGGGGGTGGACCTCTAAACCCGGGCAATACCCGCCATTCAACACGGTGGAAAACTTTAATAGAGCATGTTTCATAGCACATCTTCCTAAGGATAACCCCGTTTGTTTGTCGGATCCTGACGACATCTTGTGCAATCGACGTGGATGTTAGGTGGACCATGCAACCACCAATGATACCCCAGTGTTGTTGTAACTAATTACAAAAGTGTTTAATTTCTTGATTAATTACGACAAAAAGTGGTGAAAGTAATTGGTACTTGACTTTGACGATATTCTGTTTTAGGCCTTTTAAGATGGCCTTATAGATTTGCCAAGATGTCTGTCTGTCCGTCCGTCTGTGCGTCCGTCTATGCGCACGATAACTCTCTTTAAACACAAGCTATCGACTTGAAATTTTACACACTTCATCTTCGGGTCAAAAGTAAGGATGAGTTCCGAGATGGGCATGATCGGCCAAGTAGTTGGCCGGTGGGGGTCTTTTCCACCCAAATGTGTTGCCATTAACTACCAAGATGGCATTAATGCCATCTTAAAAGGCCCCGCAAAGTTGCTTGGAGTAGGTTTTTTAAACTGTAATTAGTAATTAATCACTTGGTATCCAATGAGTCTCAAAGTAAGTAAACTTGAATTCCACGCCCATTGTAATTGACGTCACTTACAATTCTTTCCTATATTTATTTAGTTTCATGCTTGAATAAAGCAATGCGAGTAAGTCAATTGTAGTAAAATGACAAATTAATAATTATGTACGCAAGTATGTACTTGTAGGTCTGATCTATTGTAGGAGTGAGGTAATTAATCGTTGGGTAATTCAACACTTTTTGGGTGACCCAGAAGGTCGGATTCCTTCTCTCGGGCCAACTTAACAAAGGAATCCCGCAGTTTTGAAATCATTCCCTGCCTCACGAAGGGAACCTGTGGAAAATTAATAGTTCCAGGAATTTTTGTCACAATTATATACATTCTATTCAAATAAAGAGTTTCATACATTTTAGCTTTATTGAGTGATTATCTGAACGCACAGCATTTTTACAGGACAGGCTACGAATACGTTCGCTCGGTTGTCGTGGGTTACACCACTTATCATGATCGCTTCCGGTAATCATAATCCGATGAAATTGTGACGCCTGTCGTGACAACTGACATGATGGAATTTGCAAATGAACTTTCTACCTTCACCTGTTTTCCCTTCTGTTGCAGGCAAACTGCTTTCACTTCCTTCGTGGGCAAACATTTCCAGCTAATAATGTAGATATATAGAAGATGAATAACACACCATAGGAAATTATTACTTCAAATGTGTTTACAGTTTAGTTTTTATCGAATAATTAGGTACAGTGACGAACATACATGCATATTTCAACGAACGTACATACTTCGCTTTATACGCTTGTAAGTTGTAGGTATAAATAGTCTCATCAGGTTAAGGCACAAACTGTATTCACTAATACGAAAGCATTAATACTAGGTGGCCCACTGAAACTGTAAGTGAAATGAAACCCTGTGGCTTCAACAGTTTTTATGTTACGAATTTCGAGTTAATTTTAACCGAAAGCCAGTTAATTTCTGAGTAGAAAACAATTTTTAGTTTTCGAAATTTCCTCCCCTGCCATTAATGCAGCGCTGAGGAAACCGCCTGCAGTTCTCCGCTGAAGCACGCACTAATTCCTGGGCAAAGTGTTCCATTCCGTGGTCAAAAATTTTTTTCCGATGTCTACACTTCTACGAGGCTTAGAACACACATTTGCCCCTAACTTTGACCATTTTTCATAATCCGGAGACTCAAATCCAGAAAGTAGAATTACCATTTCCGAGAGGAGGAAAAGTTCGGAATTTTGTTTTTTACCCACGCTTGGGTCATTTTTTGCACTATAAGCTGATTCCTAGTCCTACTGCAAGGTCCAGTCGACTTCAATGAATTGGATCTCACTTAGGGGATGTACCGCGGACTCGAAAACGTATTTTAAGAAATTTGATCCCCCCACCTTCCCCCCATTTTCAACAAAATGTAGAGAAATTGCCCCAATTAGCTCCCACCTGCCAAAATCATCACAAAGCTTGGATAATGTGGCTTTCTGACCTTTTGTCTATATTGGGGGATGTCTCTGACAGATTTGGCGTAGATAAGGCCAACTCGCTTGTTAAAATATTTTTCCTATGTGAAAATCTCCTCATCTGTAAATAGAATCCTCGTCACTTTTTCTGAGCGTACCGCTTGAAGTCACTCCTGGGTTTCTTTAATCTGGTTTCCCTTTGGGGGATGGTCGGCATGTGGCAAGTACCACATTTCAAAGTCCTAAGTCTAAGGTTCAATTTAAGCACTCATTGAATAATCTGCTTCTACACTGTCAGCTGTGAGGTTGGTTTCCGTTGGAATTTCGTGAATTTCTTCGGATTCCATCCTTCAGCGCCTTCATGATGGGTGTGGTCCTTGTAGGATTTCAAAATTTTTTTCTTCGACTGTTGTTAGTCCACCCCGCCCCCATGAACGTCTTTATAGTCTGTTGGGCTAAATTATACGGCTCGTTCGATTCCTGCCACACTTTTAAAATTCGCCATTTCTCTCCCCATTTTTGTAATGAAAAATTTTCGCCGCCCGCTTCCATTCAACATTTTCCATGCGAATTTGCATTGCAAATAGTAAAAACCTGATTTATGGTACTTATGCAAAATCGCACGGGGAATCCAATGCAATCATCAGATTTTCATTATCTCTGTCGGTTTCGAAGAAAACAGCCACTTACAGTTACAGTGGGCCCAGTATGTATACAAGGGTGGAGATCATCGAATTTTATTTGCGTGCTCTACTACCCTTTATAGAACAAATTTTAATAGATTTTATGGACTTTAAATAGACAGATAACAAATTAAAACACTTCATAGATAAGGCAACCAGCCTGTCGCGAATTTCTACAATTGCGACAAAACTTGCCAGTAAAACAATTGCCCCGCAGATAAGAAAAAGTGTGAAAAGTGCCCCATCTAATCTAACAGCTCCAATGACCGTTTCTGTTTTAAAATGTTTACGGCGCAAATATTTCTGGTAAATTTCTTCTAATTGCAGTCGTCTGTATATTCCACTCTCTATTAGATATTTGAAATATTTCGGTACGTGGGATACCCCCGCGAGAGACGTGTGCCAGCGATAAGTAACTTCTTCATAAATCTCTTTCCCCTTGTAAAATCTTCTGGAGGGGTATTGCTTAGTAAGAAAGTCAAATTCCGCCTCAATAACGTCGGAATTTGATATGTAAACGGATTTCCCGCACTGCACCAATTCACGTTCCATGCTACCTTGTACTTGGACAAATGTCTGATTTAGATTTAAATATTGAAACCCTGTGGGATGGTGGGTGTGCCTTGGGTTAAAAAAATTCAATAATCGCATCTCCCGGCTACTAGCACTGGTTTTAGTATACTGCATATATCGAACCCGAAATGTTAAAGATCGGAGTAAGTGGTCTAAGAATTCAGGGATGTTGGCATACCCTGACACGTAACCATTTGGGAGAGAAATCAAGTTAAAACATTTTCTTGCGGCGAATGGGTTGTCAAACTCTTGAATGTTGGTATAGCCGGGTTGGCAATATATGGAATCTTTTGTTTGGCAGTCTCGTAAGGTGGCCAGTATTACCAAATACCATCCAACCCTATCATATCCGTATTTTGGTAAGTCTTCGCCCTGCACCAATAGTTCTGAGTTATTCTCAATTCTTTTATAGTAGTGTCGAAACCGCTTGAATATTTTGAATGTATCATTCTTTGATATCCTCTCGCACAGTAGGTGGTCAAATAAAGTGGGGTGTGATGAGTCTAGTGGCGCGTTTAGTTCCGTTATCATAATACCGTTGTAGCAGTTGGTAAGGATGACAGACATTAAGCACCATGAACCCAGAATTAGACGGAAAAAATTATTCCTTTCAAATTTCCCAGGTACGTAACCACACTCTTCAAACACGGTGGCAAGGACAAATAGCCAAATATTGAACGATGCATTAATGAAACCAAAAGAATATATATAGACTGTCGTAATAGCAATAATTGTGATTAGTGAGATTAATAGTGATACCCATATCCACTGCCTGAAGGGTGTAATGTAAAATTTAAAATTTATATATGTCTCCCGATAGCAGCTGATTAAAGGCAAAACCTAGGCTATGAACAGTTATGACAGTTGTCGTGTCAGCGAAATTTATTGGGTTGGTCTCATCATACAAGATGGCAGCAAAGCCTGGGCAATATATTTTCTCAACGAGCGTTTCGTTCGCCGCATTGAAAATTATTCCCAAGATATTTTGTATCTGTGATTGATAAGTTCTAGGGTCGAACGGATTGTTTTTCTTCTGTGCATAAATGTCAAACTTCAAATAGGTTGTGTATGTTGCCAATTGTCGATGATAACACCAGGTTGGAGACTTTAGTAGTTCAAAATCTAGCGCGATATCAATCACACTGCGGCTTCTTAGAAAAACAGGTTCGTCACCAACACCATCGCAGCCCTGTTTCACACCTTGGAAGAATGCTAGAATCTTCCTGGTCAAACGTTTCCTAAACCAGGCGCAAAATTTAAGCCGATTATCAACTGCGGTTAAGAGAAAAGAAATTTTAAAATATTTCCCCGTCCAAAAATAAATCCGCACTTGTCCGTCTGCCTTAGGCTTTATGGTGACAATCGACATTACGGAATCCAAACATCGTAAATTTTCCTGCCACTTTCGTTCATAATAAAATATGTGCCAGTGGGTCGCTGTATTGATCCAATCATCTAATTTTTTACCTAAACCATAAAATCCGCCCAACTCAAGGGAGTGGGCTGAAATTAATATAGCAAATTTACAACTTGTAGCCGCTCGTGTCTTGAATATATTAATCCGATATGATCTCTTCATGGCAGTTACGATCTTTACAGGTAAGTAGATATTGCCCCAATCAATGCCCCAGTTCGGTACGTCGTGAATTATTTGGACGTCACAGATGACTAGTTTGTTAAGTAAGACTTCAAATACTGGAAGTATTCCTGGCCCAGAATTAGTGATCACAGTTGGAACGTAAAGTAAAAGAAGATTTGCAAAATAATTGTGGACCCTTGCCATTTTGCTTTGGTATCAATTGCTTTAGTAACAAATATAAGTCACTACAGCACTTCGATCATAAGGATATTTCTTAAACAGCTTCTTTATGGAGGAGATTTTTAAGTTAGTTTATGAGTGGCTAGTGATGATATTTATGTTTAGTCTGATAGTTACTTAGGATTACTTAGATAGTTAATGTATGTATTCATTTCATGTCTTCATTTTTAAGATTTTCCGTTCAGATCGTATCTACAATTTGTATCCGGATTCTATGAGGTATTACCTGAACGCTCCGTGTAGGCAAAAAAACTATCAAAGGGTTCCGTCTTCAAGGTGACATTCCGCACGAAGCCGTCGTGGCATAGATACCAGTAAATCAATATTTGTTGTCGATTTGCTAATATAACTTGTCTATGTTTAAAGTTTTAAAACCCGCCGACATACCACTGTGGCATGTAGACTAGACATGCACCGAGTACTCGGCGCTGCCGAGTACTCGGCAGGTTTTGGCCGTGTTCTCACTACTCGGACTCAGCCGAGTATTTTTGCGTGCTCGGCCGAGTATTTCTTACATTTTTATATGCATCCAGTACCACTTTACCCGGTATTTACACCGCGCAGTTCAAATTATCCATCATGGTATTTTTGCAATCAACATCAAACTTACTTGAAAAATACACCAATGAAATTTGTTACTTCTATCCGGTAATCAACTTTAATCGAAATGTTGGAACAGGAAGAAGAATCAGTAGCTTCACGTGATTCCGTCCACCAGTTCTCAAAATAATGATACTGGTGGTTAAATATTATGTAAACAATGATTTTTTTTATGATCTTTTTGACAATTTACTCGGTGGCCGAGCCTTGCTCGGTACTCGATTGCCGAGTTTTGCTCGGTGCTCGGCAAACGAGCAGAAACGAGTACTCGGCAAAAATATAACCGAGTACTCGGTGCTCGGCCGAGTCGACTTTTTCGGTACTCGGTGCATGTCTAATGTAGACGTTTGTGGTAGTACCACAAGCAGGTAGAAACATATTCCATAAAAGCGGGCGCTTTGGGTACAACTCATTTAGTACGTCGTCCATTTAAATTTTATTTAAGGTACCTCAACACAGAGGAAGATAGCGATATTACGTTCACCAAATTATGTAATAAATTTTTGCTTTAGTACTCGTAAGTATGCGAATAATCACCAACTACAAATTTATCCTCATTTGGTATTGTGCAGAATTTTATTCAAATGGATCCTTAATGTACATAATCAATTAATGATCCCAGGTTTTGAGTTTTAATTAGTCTAATGGGGAAAACCTATTTTTTCAATAGTCTGCCCAACCCGATTCAAATGAAGAAAAAAGTTTGCTTGGGAAGCATGTACTAGCAGGATTGTGTTTTTATGTGTATGACTCAACTGCTTTACAAAGGAACTGTGAGTGGTGTAACTGAAGGATTTCCATCCGCTTCAAGGGAACCGTACAAAAACAGTATTTAAAAGTATGCTAATGATACAAAAATAAATACAAACGAATTCCGGTCGAGCATGAAGATGTCAATCCGAAAACTTAATGAGGTAAATTTAATCCACGTATTTAAAGTATTTATTTTGTGTCAATCTGCTCCCAGATTTTTACAAAAATCCAGAAAACCTATTAGAACTGGACAAACGCGTCACAAAACCCCACATGCAACTAACAAAAATCCATCAAATACCTTGAAAAATCAAAAAACCTAACAAAATCCCTGGACAACTTTCAGCTCGGGAAATTAAGCATCTCCCAATTAATTTATGGTGATTTGATCAGTTTGTTTGTCTTGATAACGAAAGTGGTGCTAATTTTCGTACTGAGACTTCCAATTATATCTAATCTTCATGGTGGTATAAAGTCTTAAAATTTACCTTATCGTGTAGACTGTATTTTATCAAGGTACATATTTACATATATGTACATGTATTTGAATACTCATGTACGTTACCATGAAATGTGGGACATCCAACGGTTTTGTTGGGTTAGAATGTACCTGGCTCAAGATTGGTACAATGTAAATATATATATCAAACTAAACAATGTGCGATATTTTAGTGTGTAAAAGTGTTTTTAAAGTTAATCTTTCAAAAATTCTTGGTAATTCTGACCAAAGATTGTGTTCAAATTTTTTATATCGTGTTGACATTCGAAAAGTGGCAGCGTTTTAATAAATTCATATTTTATCTGATTTTTGTTGAAAATTCGGCCAGGGACGAAAAACTATGGGTCAGCTTATTTCGGGGCGTGAACAATTTAAAATTAGTCCAGTCAAGATCGGCGATAACCACGGTAAACTTCTCCATTGTAAATAATTCAAACAATTGCATGATTCAAGCCTTACATGTTCCAAGGATTGAAAATATTAATCTATAAACGTATGTATCCATGTAATCACAAGTGAAATTGTGCTGTTGGAATGTCCAACAGCAAAATGTTAATTTTCGTAAGTGCGGGGATAAAATGTGTGCAGTATTGGCTGTCTATTTTTAAGTTTGATATTTATTGTGTATTTACATATGTAGCTTGCTGCATGTATCTCAAGCTTAGGAGTCCAGTCTATACCAGTATCGTCCAGTTATTGTGTCGACGTGGCAGTACACGTCTTCGTCTCATTAAACATGGAACAAATCATACTCAAAAGCAGTGGTTCTGTAGCCCTTTTCCTATTGTTTGCTCTGTAAGATTTGATAAGTGCCTTGTGGTTAAACATATGTATGCCCTCCGCTACTAAATAGTCTAGATTTTCATATAAACTGAAAGTTTTTGGGACTTGTTGTTTGTGCGGTCTGGTTGTTCACAGACTGAATTCTTCATTATTTACGAAACTCTAAATGTCTCACCGACTGGAGTTTCAGAACCTTTAGGAGTATTTTTACAATGTCAGAAAAATTTAAGTAATTGTTCCACTCCGTATTGGCGGAGGTAGTAAGGGTCAAGGCTAGCCAATAATTTGAAGACGTTTCTATGGGTGAAACTATACCGGCCCCTTAAGTATGTGTGTGAACCCCTAAGTCTCGCCTAGTTTATTTATATACACAACATTATAAATTCAGTTTTTGCATTATTTTAACCACTAACAATGAGGAGGTGTGAGGTGGTTATCGCCGATATCCACCGGACTAATTTTAAATTGTTCAAGTTCAAAAATAAGTGGACCCGTATTTTTTCGTTTTCCCGAATGGGCATATTTACGCCCTTGGCGGAATTTTCAAACAAAAATTAAGCCAAAATTCAGATTTTTAAACACGCGGTAACTTTTCGAACTTTAATCCGATTTCAAAAAATAAACCCATTTTTTGTTCAGAATTACATCCCTAAAATATAAAAATTTATTTTAAAATAATTTAAAAATTTGTTATTTTCATGCTATTTCTGAGTTTTTAGAAACCCTAAAAACGGTAATTTTTTTAAAAATAAAAGTTTTTTTTAATGAATTTTTATATTTCCAGGGATGTAATTCTGAACAAAAAATGGGTTTATTTTTGAAATCGGATTAAAGTTCGAAAAGTTACCGCGTGTTTAAAAATCCGAATTTTGGCTTAAATTTTTTTTGAAAATTCCGCCAAGGGCGTAAACATGCCCATTCAGGAAAACGAAAAAATACGGGTCCACTTATTTTTGAACGTGAACAATTTAAAATTAGTCCGGTGGATATCGGCGATAACCACCTCACACCGTCGCATTGTAAGTGTTCACTACTCTGAATATCAGACATTTGGTAATTGGGGTCAAATTCACTAATCAAACATTCACTCTAAGTTTGATTTCACACTGATATTTTGAGGTAATTCAACCAACTCGGCGGAATACTTCGCTGCATTATGGTGATCTCCAAGCATACAAGGGTGGGGAGGGTGTCCTCCTTCGTACTACTAATTAGCCAGAGAGAATGAATCAATCAAGAATGGAGCTTTACATATATTTTTTTTCCCTTATGGCGATCCCCCTAAAGTGATTTTATTGGTTGGAGCTGCTTCTTCTCCGTGACGTCACTGGGCGGGTTGGCAGTTTCGGCTGCAACCGCACACAGCACAACCACCACCATTTTCTGCTTTTCGTAGTGCACTTTTCCTTCTCATCACAACAACAACTCTCTCAATGTCGGCTGATTGATTAATTAATTATTAAACGTATAATAAATTAACTAAGATTACACGTATCAATAATGCACCAAGATTAAACGTATCAATAATTAACTAAGATTGCACGTACAAATAATTGGGATTCTTCTGCATTTCAAGATAACACGAATAATTAGGTAAAATTCTTATTCATTTAAGTCTCCGACTATACATTGTTACTTCTTCAAGCTTCTTCATTTCAAGGTAGCACAATTAATTCACAATATTTTTCCTCACTTAAAGGACCGTCCGTTAATTAACAAGAGTTATCATCGTTTCAACAGTATACGTACAAAGATAAGGATTCTTTCTCCACTCAAGGTAAAACGATTAATTTAATAAGATTTTTATTTCAACCTTCAAGATAACACAATTCATTCACAATATTGTTCCTCATTTCCAGGACGGTCCGTTAATTAGCAAGATTTACCATCGTTTCAACAGTACACGTACAAAGGTAAGGATTCTTTCTTTACTCAAAGTAAGACGATTAATTAAGTATGATCATTTATTTTAACTTCCATTTGACACATAATTCTTGTTCATTTCAAGGACGAGCCGTTAATAAACAAGAATGCTCTTGATTTCAGCAGTATACGGACATGCTACAACGATTCTTTCTCCACTCAAGGTTAGACGATTAATTAAGTGGGATTATTTATTTCAACTTTCATGATAATTAATTAACACTGTTTATCCTAATTTATAGGCCGAGCAATTAATTAAACAGAATTCTCCTCGTGTTAACATTATTCGTATATATTATAAGGATTCTTTCTCCTCTCAAGGTGAGATTATTGATTAAGTAGTATTATTTATTTCTACTTTCGAGGTCACACAATTAATTCACAATATAGTTCCTCATTTCCAGGACGGTCCGTTAATTAGCAAGAGTTATCGTTTCAACAGTATACGTACAAAGACAAGGATTCTTTCTTTACTCAAAGTAAGACGATTAATTTAATCAGATTTTTATTTCAACCTTCAGGATAACAAATTCATTCAGAATAGTGTTCCTCATTTCCAGGACTGTCCGTTAAGTAGCAAGAGTTATCATCTTCTCTACAGTATACGTACAAACTACAACGATTCTTTCTCCCGCTCTAGGTTAGACGATTAATAAGGCAGGATCATTTATTTCAAATTTCAATGTGACAATTAATTAACGATGTCCTGCCTCACGTAGAACGTCTCCTTCCGGACCACTCATGGCACGACATCGCCATGGCAGAGGGAGTGCAGCGGTGGACCGACCTCGGCCTTACGGACCTCCCACCTGAAACCGTCAGAGGGATTCAGTCGGCTTGGGAACGCCCCATACTGGACGACACACTGTCCAAACTCTCGGATTTGGCAGTGATCCGGAGGATACTGCCCGCCTACGCTCCCTCCGCGACAAATATGCGGGGGTATGGCTCAACGCCCTCCCCTCTCCACAACTGGGGACCCTTCTCCCCAACGAGACCTTCCGGGTCGCGATCGCCCTCCGCCTAGGCTGCGACATCTGCGAGCCGCACAAGTGCCCATGCGGGGCGCAGGTCACTTCCCGCGGCTACCACGGCCTCTCCTGCCGCCGAAGTAAGGGTCGTTGGTCCCGCCATGAGGCCGCCAACGACGTCATTGCAAGAGCCCTCCGGTCTGCCGAAGTACCCTGCATCAGGGAGCCCGCGGGGTGCTCCACCACGGACGGCAAGCGTCCCGACGGGATGACACTTGTCCCTTGGTCGCGGGGGAGGTCCCTCTGGGACTTCACCTGCGCGGACACATTCGCCCCCGCTACCTCCCAGACACCGTGCGCCATCAGGGCGCTGCCGCCAGCAAGGCAGAGGACCGCAAGAGGAAGAGGTACGCGTTCCTCATGGACCGATACATCTTTGTTCCCGTTGCCATGGAGACCACAGGAGTATGGGGGCAGGAAGGACTTGCCTTCATCCTCCAAGTTGGTCAGCGGATCGCCGCCACAACTGGACAAGCCAACGCCGTCAACTTTTTGCGCCAGCGGTTTTCCCTCGCTGCTCAACGTGGGAACGTTGCTTCGATTCTGGGTACACTTCCTCCAGGAAAGGAACTGGAGGAAGTCACTATTTGTAGTCCGCTCTCTCTCTCTTATTCTTACGGACTTTTTCTACGATTTTCTGCGTTTTTT